>NW_027206026.1:0-47500 GCF_024711535.1 Dipodomys merriami
AAAGTAATGCTGTTACCCAAAATGGTTAAACACCGGGCTTCTGCACTGAGCTCATGGTCAGTACCCTGGCCCTGTGTTCAACCCCAAAACCTAGCCACCCAGGGCCCAACTAGGAGAGGTCAAATGTTTCAAAACCTGATGAGATTCACCAGCCCTAGATAATAGGAAGCTTTGTGATATCAGATATGTGCTTGGATTTCCCAAGCTTCCAGAAACCTAGAAGAAACATCAAAGGCCCATCATCACTGGTAATGAAACATTTAATTAAGTTCAGTGCCCTAGTTGTCTGCCAGCAGGACTCTTGAGCACTGTATCTGAACAGCGGAATATAGTCTCACAAAGGAAGGATAAGTGCACAGGACTTGGCCTGACACAGGGGGTGGTACAAGTGAAGGCTTCCTAGCAAACCAGAGCACTGGGGATAGAGATAGTTTGGGGTACAAAGAGACCTTTTTCTCCTGACCTTCAGAGCCTGCCCAAAATCATCCTCACTATCTGACCCAGATAGAGTTGTTTGTTACACAGCTGTACAGGAGCGAGGCCTTTTGTCTGCCTGTCGAGACAATGAGAGAGACTTCTTCCAGCAGGCCTGGGATGCAGAGAAACCCTCAGGCTACACTGGGATCAGTGAGGGGAACCCTGGATTATGCACTGTCATGAAAGCAGTCTCTGTTACTAAATCATTTTATTGAATACAAATTTCCTAGCTTGGTGCCATTCATCATAACTACTGTGGAGCTTCACCTATAGGAATGCATCCATACATACCAAAATACATGGAGATACAGGCTATTTTTGAGGAGGCAGTTCCTGGGGTTGAACTATGAGCCTGGACATTGTCCCTGAGCTCTTTTGCTCAAGGGTAGTGCATTAACTTTGAATCACAGCCCAACTTCTGGGTTTTTCTGTGATCTCTTAGAAATAAGAGTGTCGTGGATTTTGCTTTGCTGGCTGGATTCAAACTCAGATTCTCTACACCTCAGCCTCCTTAGGAGCTGGGATTACAGTGAGAAGCCACTGGCACCTTCTTTCTTTTCTTCTTCATTGTTTAATCTGGACAATCTGACTTCTTAACAGGGTCATTCCAACGGTTTGAATTTATGAATTAACTACCAAATGTTCTTTATAGCTGTTTTCTCTGAGAAGAATTTTCTCTCCTCTCGGTCACAGGTTTGAAGCCAAAAGTTAGAAATGAGTGTCACAGGATTTGGGAGCAAATGTCCACAGGACACGCCAGTTCTGTCACTTAGCATTGAGCTGCAGTGAATTTGTTGTCTCAAGATGAGAGGACCAAAAGCTGGAGCGATCCTCAAACTGTCTTCATTGCTCCTTTTGTTTATAAAATGATCTAATAATTATGAGTGTTGTGTGTCTCCAACTTTAAGTATCTAGAACACACTAGACGCGTCTTCATGTTTCTCTTTTTCTCTAGTGCCTCTCGAGGTTTAGACTAAGGGTTTGTGTGGAGTGGCTCCTTGGTGTATTCCTGAAGAAAGTCGCTTGATTCCTGTTCACGAGATTGCCATTCAAATTCAGCCTGAGCAGAAATTCTGTGAGACTCTTATCTCCAATAAACCACCAGAAAACCAGAAGTGGAACAGTGGTCCAGCGAGTAGAGCTCCAGCTTTAAGAGAGAAAGACGAGCAGGATTCACAGGTCTGACCAGGAAGGAAAGCCTGGGAGGAGCTTATGTCCAATTAATGACCAGATGGCTGGAAGTGGAGCTGTGGCAGTGGTAAATCCTTAGCCTTGGGAAAAACAGCTGAGGAATGCATCAGGCACTGAGTTTAAGCACTAGTATGGCCACAAAAAAATTTCAGTGCCCTACCTACTTATTCTGTATACTACCTCCCTGAATGCAAACAGACCTTATGCAATGCTTCTCCTTTTATTTACTAATTTATTTTTCAGATATGCTTCTTGTGTATACTGCATCATTCTCTTCATTTCAGGCCCATGGCTTTTCTCTTCCAGGGTTCCAGGCCTGGGTACTTATATGATACACTGACGCTCTCAGCAGCCTTTATTTAGATTTTATTATGAGGCCAATGGAGGAACAGTAAGAAACCAGGCAGGAGAAGAGAAGATCAGGTTTCGTAGAAGTAACCAGTATTCAGAAAATTAAACCTGGGTATGAAAAATGGCAGCATACTTATGTAAAAAACTACCATTAAGAAAAAGATGAGGGAGCTGGGAATGTGGATTATTGAGAGAGTGCTTCTCAAGCATGCAAGAATCCCTGGGTACGATTTCTCGTTAGTACATACACAGAATAAGCAAGAATTGGGACTGTGGCTCAAGTAGTAGAGTGCTACAGACAGTGCCCAGGCCTTGAGTTCAACCCAAGAACTGGCAAAGATATACCGAGGTGTTGGCACTTCATCTGTCCCACAAAAGAAGGACAGGGTATGAGGAAAGGTCAGTGCAGCACTCACTCATTCCCTAGCCTCCCTCATCCTGGGAGACAATCAGACACAGCAGGGAGCCAAATCAAGCAGGAAGAAAAACTTGTTTATTAACAGAGAGCAGCACTTTTTAAAGCCAAAAAGGGCGGTTGGTGCCATGTGTGACTGCTGCTCACCACAGTGACTCAGGGCCCAGTGGCCGGATGCCTGCCCTGTGCCCTGAGAAGTCCCACCTGGGAGAGCATCTGTCCTGCCTCCAGGCCAGTTCAGACCTGCAATTGTTCACAACAACCCTTGTTTCCTCCTCTAACAAGCAGTCAATAACCAACCACCATGGGAACCCAGTCTGAGAGGCACAGGCACAATGAAGGGGAAGCTGCCAAAGCAAGCGTTTGGAAAGGAGCAGAGATCACAGCAGGCAAAGCAGCCATGAGGATGTGTCTGCAAGGAGTCCTTAGCTGGGTTCAGGAAAGAGAGGCCAGTGCATGTGGACGGGGCATTGCCATAACCAATTTGAACATCTAATAAAGCTGCCTCTGGTGGATAGATGGCTTCTGATTTGACATCGGCAACAGAATAAGGGGCTGCAAATTCAATGAATAGTCTCTGTCCAGAGAAACAAGGTCAAACGCTTAAGTTTCTGCACTTCCAGTGGTTCCTGGTATCTCCAGCTGAGTGGACACCTTTCTGTGGCCAGTAGGTGCCACGCCACCTTCTGCGGAGACAGTGTGAGAGATCGTGTTAGACAAAGAGCTTCAAGGAAGCATGCCTGCAGGAAGGGGGTGTTGGTTTCTTTGTTGCTTTGTATGTCCCTCCACCCCCACACACACTATAACCCCTGCTTTCACTGTATTTGATGTCGGTATAATTAGTGGAGGGGAATGGAAAAAAGAAAATCGTTTAAATAGGGATACGAGTGGACCAATTGCAACAATGAGATGTACAAGTCCTTTTGTCGAAAAACGAACTTTACCACTTGGGGGGGGGAGGAGAACTCGGTGGGGGAGGTGGGGTGAGATGGGAAGGGCTATGAAGGGGAAACAAAGGAGAAGGCTACAATGCTTGATAAGAAATGTACTCATTATCTTGCCCATGTAAATTTAAACGCTCTGCATAGTATTTTTACAATAATAAAAAAATTAACAATGCACATAAAAAAGAAAAAAGAAGGGAAGGCTATGTTGCTTCATGGTTCAGAGTTTTAGTTGATCTTGGCTGAGAGACAATAGCCAAGATTAACACATGATGGTGATTTCGGAGCAGAGAGAGAACTCCTGAACAAGTGTGTTTCTCATTTTCCCTCCTTTGATTCTAAGTTCTAAGACTTCAGGATAGTGCATGATCAGCATGTGTTTTTCCACTTTAGCTAAATTTCTCTGGGAACTCAGTCTCCCATACACCTAGTTGTGTATGTTATTGCTCTCCTGCATATTTTTCAATCCAACCAAAGTGGCAATATGACTTAACCATTTCATTTGAACGCAGCACCCAAACACATCTCCTTATACAAAAACGTTCCAAATGTCTCCAAAAGACCTACATTCATGTTCAGACAGTAGCATAAATGGAGAGCTAACAGAATGCATTGCCCCTCTCCAAAACTCTGTAGCTTTGACTTCCAACACCATTCAAAATTCCAGCTTCAAAATGTCCACAGAGACTCAAAGAAAATTCTTAGCTGAGAGTTGCCATGAAAATAAAACAAAATAGGGCTGGAAAGGTGGCTCAGTGGTAGAGTACTTGCCTAGCATGCATGAGGCCCTGATTTCAATTCCTCAGCACCACATAAGCAGAAAAAGCTAGAAGTGGGCACTGTGGCTCAAGTGGTAGAGTGATAGCTTGAGCGGAAATGCTGAGGGACCGTGTGCAGGCTGATTTCAGGCCCCATGATCAACAAAAAAAAGTAAATATATTTTTTTAAAAAAGCAAAACCAATTATATGCCAAATATAAAGGCACATGCTTTTAATTAAAGCTACTCAGAGTGAAGACAGGAGGATCACAATTCTAGGGAAGCCTGAGTAAATGCACTAGACCCTATGTGGAAAACAAACTAGGATGGTCCAGGTTTAAGTGGGAGGGTGTTTACTAGGACAGTATGAAGCTTTGGTCCAATAAAGAAGAGGAAGAGAGGAAGAGAAGAAGAAGAGGAAACAAAGAGGTGGAGTAAGAGGAAGGAAGAAGAGGAAGAGGAGAAAAAGGAAGTATAGAAAGAGCAACAATGAGGAGAAAGAAGAGAAAGGAAGAAGAGGAAGAGTTTGACAGAGAGGATGAGGAGCACCATATCTTCAATATATAATAACATAGTGTAAACATTCCTATTCCTAAACAAAAGAATTGGAGAAAAAGGAAAAAAATGGATCAGTAACTCAATTAATGGACAAAGAATTTGACTTGAAATTTCTTAATCGAACAATGTGTAAACAGACAAAAGCATTAGCACCTGTAAAATCACTTATAAAATAGAAATGAGATGTCATTTCATACTCACCAGAATGGGTAAAAGATGTGCATTAGAAGGTTTGACAAGGATGTAAAGAAATTGAAGCTCTCAAACATTGTAAAATAGCACATTCATCTTGGAAATTAGTGAAAAAATTCCTCACAAAGTTAGTTATAGAAATACCAAACAGCCTAGAAACTTTGTACAGCCTAAAAACTTTGTCTATAATTTTTATACACTTAAGTTCAAAACAGCAATATTATCCATGACAGCCAAAGAATTGAAAAAAAATTCACGCTGACCAATAGGAAAACAGATCACAAAACATTTTATACTCATGAAATAGTCCATTATCAAGTAAAAAAGAGAAATGGAGAATTGATATTAGTGGAAACACTGACAAGAGGCTAGATGGAAAGAGCCAGAACAAAATAACAAATAAAATGATTTGATTTTAATGAAATTTTTGAATTATCAAAATCAGGCATAACAGTTTCTTTGGGGTTGGAAGTCTAAGGAGAATTCAGAATAGCTGCAGACAGGTATGAGATTTCTTTGTGAATGATGAATATTTGAGAATATTCCAAGGTGATGATGATTGAATATACTTTCAGAATACAAAGAATCCCTAAATTTTATAGAATTAATTTAACAAATATAAAATTTTTCAATTACACATAAAATGATTTTTAAAAGGGATACTAGATAATCTTTAACCAGCAAAAGTGTTCTACCATGAAAGTAGACATAGAATATAGCAAAGTGGTAGAAAGCAGGAGCACGTAAAAAAAAATCAATGCATATGCTACAAAATTAAGAAAAATCAGAGAATAAGTGGTTGGGAGAGATGAGTGGAAATGTTAAAAAGGGATTAAAGTGATCAAGATGCATTGTATTCACAAATTACTTTATTGAATGGCAACTCCTTTCTTCAACTATTCAAATAAAATATTTTAAAAACTAGCAAAAATAATTAATTAAACAAAAATAAATGATGAATAGATAAATAAAATACAATAAAAATAAACTATAGATCTATAACAATATAGGCCAGAAATTTAAAACACAAACAAGAATAAAGTAGTTTTGTTGGTGCTTCTAGATATATAAGGTAGAAAATTTTGACTACATCTAATTTATTGAGTTCTTTTGTCAATGGCATTAATTATGCCAGTAGTAAAAATAATCATGAAGTTCTGAAATGAGCAACACAGTATCTAGGATATTACTAATTACTAATGCAAAGATAGATGCAAAGAAAGATAATGCAAAGAAAGATGGAATAGTATATGTTTGTATGATTAGATAAAATGTCAGAATGATGTCTGTATGTAACATAGATATCACAGAAATAAACAATAGAAATTTAAATGTATAAGCCAGGGTATTACAACATGATTACAGCAAGTAATTTATCTTTTTTTTTCTGGAAATGAGAGAAAAATAAAAGCAATAGTGCATAGTACAACAGTCAAAAACTACCAAAAGTGGTCAAAGTCACAAATATTACTTTTAATCCTATAATAGGAAGGTGAAGTCACCCTAACAATCATGTGTGGGAAGATAAACCAAGACTGCACTGAATTCTCTATACTCACATTTATACAGTGAAACATGACCACACATTCTTTTAATAAACTCAGCACCACCTTATGTTTATTAACACCTGCCTATGGTTTTCTAAACTGAAAAACTGGACCAACATCATTGCATTGCTATAGATTAATTTAGTGTTAAATAAATTGGTTTGCAGAGTTTAAGCAAATGGTATGAATTCAACAGTACAGTACCAGAATTGTATACAACATACCAATTTTTAGCTTATTTTTGGAATATGATCTTGTGTTTATGCTTAGGCTTTCCTGGATTGAGATCTTCCTATCAAAGCTTTCTACATAGCTGAGATGACAGACAGATGCCAACTTGACTAGCAATTGTATGAGATGTGATCATTGTTAAGTCTACAGGGAACCTACCCCCTATGCCCATCTCCTTCACCAGTCTGAACCCAGTAATCACCTGAATGTCCATTAACTAACTGTGTGTCGGAAAAGGATCCTTGGATCTGAGATTACTTCCTCCAACTCTATTTTCTATTGTGACTTACTCATTTTAATTTTTTTCCTGAAATAGTCCAGGGGCTTAAAATAAGGATCTATGCACTCTCCTGAGCTTAATGTTGGATCAAAAGGCTAATAAACACCATATAAGACTAAGCTTATATTAAAATGAAATGGTAAATTAATATATATGATAAACTGATAAGAGAACCTACTAATGCTTGTGTGTGTGTGTGTGTGTGTGTGTGTGTGTGTGTGTGTTTTATAAGAGCACACTTTTAATACTCTATTCACTATAAACAGTAGAAAATTATCTAGGATGTTATTTTTAGGATAGTAAGTTCTGTAGAATCGGTGACATAAGCTTCCACATTCCAGGATCTTGAACGTATTCTGTTCTTGTTTGTTGAACCATGAGCTTTGAAAGCAAACTCTCCTATATCTGAATTGCCAACAGGGAAGTAGCAGTCTAACACTACATACATATCATTGAATCTCAAGGTAATAGGTTTTTTTTTTCACATCAATAAGATAATTACAAAAGGGATGAACACACAACAATTAAGTATCTAGAGTGAAAGGGAAACAAAAAAGTAAGCTTTTTTTTGGGGGGTGGGTCCAGTTGTGGGGCCTGAACGCTGGGCCTGGGTGCTGTCCCTCAGCTCTTCAGCTCAAGGCTAGTACCGACCACTTGAGCCATAGCACCACTTCCGGCTTTTTTTCTGCTTATGTGGTGCTCAGGAATCAAACCCAGGGCCTCATGCATACAAGGGAATGCTCTAACACTAAGCCACCTTCCCAGCACCAAAAGTAAGCATTTTTTAACTCCATATGATAATTTCACAGGGGATGAAAGAACTACAATTAAGTATCCAAAAAAGAGCCATCACACCTTCACAGCATCCTGTTATATTGTTACAATTGGTAGCTCTTGTTAACTTCTCAGTATGCCTAATATATAAATTAAGCTTTGCCATAGTTATTATTGTGAATCTCTTAGCCTATCATAGTATTCTTTTCATTTGTAGACCCCCAAAAGATGACTTACTTCTTCTATTTAAAGACATGCCTTCAGCTTTAGTGTTCAACCATGCATTTTCAGTCTTCTCAATTATTAACAGCTCTTTTTCTGAGTATATGTTTTTTCCCCTTGTTTAGGAATTGGTACTGAATGTTAAAGAATCCAATCTAATAGAAAGTGTAAACACCCCTATGCTCTAGGAGAGAGGTGTTTGGTTTTTTTCCTCCCGGGATGGATAACAGGACCTATTAATAAAAAGGCTGCTCTAGAACTTTGTGTCACTGAAACTAGTACTGCTTTATTGTTCTAGCTGTTCCTGGGGCTTGAACTTAGGGCATGAGTTCTGTTCTTGTGGGACTTTTATCTTCTACCACATGACCACAACTCCACTTTGGTGGTTAATTGGAGATAAGAGTCGCTTGGATTTTTCTATTCGTCCTGGCTATGCATTATCCTCAGAACTTAGCTTGCTGAGTAGCAAGGATTACTGGTAAAACAACAGGGCCCACTGCTTTAAGTGCTGATTTTTATTGTTATTCTGAGCTCCAACTCCTTTCAGGGTGAAAAGCAGTCACTGGGGACTCAGTTTTGCATGGGTTTATTTGTACAGCAATTTTTAAATATTTATTTGCTTTCTTGTTACATTGTTGCTACTTTATCTTACCTTCATTTAGTATTGGTGTCTACATTTTACATTTTATTATTACCAACATATTTCATGAAAAAATGGGATTACTGCACCGAGAAATTCAAATTAGTACAGTATTAGTGGTTTGCCTCATTTGAGGAAGTTTCTCTGCCATAGAGTTCCCAACACATAGAGATTCTCTTCACTTAGAACACCAGGCTACCACTGAAAAAATGGGGCCTGACAGGAAATTGGATAGCACCAGTGGGGTATCTCCAGATAAGGGAACTCTTAGCCACATTCCAAAAACTCACACTGCCATCGTCAAGATCAAGAAAAATACCAACCCGGCCCAGAGGCTTCTCTACATAGTGAGGCAGCAGTGGGGAGGTGGTAAAAATGGTGGAAAGTGTGTTCTCTTTCACAAACAAAAGGAGGAAAAGATCCTCAGATTCAGTGAGGTTGCTTTCTATGGAGGAATGCCTAGTAACTCCCAGGGCCCAGGTGGAAGAGTCATCCACACTAACCTCCCAGTAATGTTTCCCAGAGCTGAAGACTTGGCGTCCAAAAGCAGTAAAGTGGAAGGACTCTTCAGAATTCAAAACTGCATAGGGCTTGTCGTGTCCAACACAGCTCCCAAGATCTTGATTCCGCGTAGCTTCATTGAAAGCAATCTCCACCTTGTACTGGCTGAGCCTCTCTATCAATCCAGGAATGGGAAGGGCACTGAGCTCTGGCCTCAGAGGAAGAGGCAGGAAGAACAAGACTGACTCACAGCTTTCTAGGGTCAACTCTACATCCTGAAGCAGGTCTACATCTGGCTTCTGGTATGTTTCGATCAGCTTCTGATACATATTCCTGAGCTGATGTTTCTTCTGAAGCATTTGGGTTTCCCTTTCTCTGAGTTGCAGTAACATGGCTCTTCCTTCATTGATCAGTAGCTGGGAATGGTGTCTTTCCTCCTCCTGGACACCCAGCTCTAAAAACAGCACTCTAAAAACATCCTTAGTCATGCCTTGGAATAGCTTCACATACCAAATCCATCGGTTGATGAGTCTCCTCTTCTCCTGTAAATTGTGCTGGTTTTCTTGAGTCTTTTCCCATACAGCATGCATCTGCTTTGAAATCATCTCCCTCTGCTCCTCAGCAGCCCTTTCTATGGGATGGTGTTTGTGAGCCCTGTGCTCCTGAGACTCAGAGCAGCTCCTACAGAGCAGGGCCCTGTCTACCTCACAGAACATCTGCTTTGTCTCCCTGTGTGTCCCACACATGTATTCCTCAGAGCTCAGAAAATGCCTGAGGCTGGCTCTTCTGGCAATGGCCACCAGGCTCCTCAGAACCACGTTGGTTTTGAGGTCTCTCTGCTGGCTTGGTTCCCTGCACACAGGGCACGTGGCTGGAGTCTGGGTCTCTTCCCAGCAGAGGCAGAGACAAGGTCGACAAAAACTGTGCCCGCACTCTAGGGTGACTGGCTCTATGAAAGTATTTATACAGATGGCACATCTCAGTTCTTTCTGGAAGGCCTGGGCAGTGTCAGGGTCCATCATTCCTAGAATCTAATGAGGTGCTGGTGGCTCACCCGTAGAAGCCTAGTTACTCAAGAGATTGAGAGCTAAGGATCAAGCTTTGAAACCGCCTGGGCCACAAAAGTCCCCCTGACACAGACTCTTATCTCCAATTAACCACTCCAAAATCACAAGTGGGCTGTGGCTCCAGTGGTAAAGCACTAGCTTTGACCACAAAGTGGCCCAGGGACAATGCCCAGTCTTGAGCACAAAGTGATCCAGCAACACTGCCCTACCACTGGGTTCAATCCCTGCAACCGACAAAACAATACCACCACCACCACCACCAAACCAAGGAGAGAAGAATTAAAAGAGGAGTAGATTCTCTCACTCTAATCCTCACCTGGAGTATCCAAGCTCCAAATGGCCTCAGTCCTGCTAATGTAGAATCTTCAGCAATGCCTGAGTCTCAGACTTCCACTCTATTTATACTGAAAGAGGGTGGGTCCAGGAAAGGAAGTCTCTGATTGGTTGCTTAGGGAAGCTGATTTACATATCAATAGGAGCTGGAATTTACATCCTAGCAACCACACCTTTCACTTCCTCTTTCAAGGACCTACTTCTTACAATTTGGTTAGGTTATTTGAGTTAGGTGCAACGTAGGTTTGTCCAGGATTGGAAAAGTTTATTGTGTTTGTTTTGTTTTGTTTTGTTTTGTTTTTTACTTCTGTGTATGTTTTATAATGGAACTATGCATTTATTACTTTTCCACAGGACTGTAGGCCATATTACTGACATTATCCACTGTATCTTGTGGGTCTTCAAAAGTAGCTGAGTTCGTATTTCTTAACAGGTGATCATCCTATACTTTTATTATTTGTAATTTGTAAGGCCTGATGTTGGGCTGGTACTTTACCACTTAGGCCTTGTCCTCTCTGTGTTTGCTTTTGTTTTTGGAATAGAAACTTGTGTTTATTCTTAGGATCTCCTTGACTGAGTTCTTCCAATTCACAATTTGCACAAAGCTGAGATGACAAGAATTATCTCTTGCTTGAGTTGTGATCAGGATTAAATCTGCCCACAGACCAGCCCCTCCCACCTTTCCCATCACCTGCCTGATTCATACCAGTAATCACGTGACTATCGTTGATCACCTGACTATGAGGGAACAAATATCCTAGGCTCAGAGATCACTTCCTCTTGTCTATTGTCTATACTGACTCATCCTTTCGATGTTGTTTTTCTTGTTGTTTGTCTGTCAGTGCTGGACTTGAACTCAGGGTAGAGGATCTGTTCCTAAGCTCTTCTTCCACTCTATTTCTCTTATCTTTATTTCAAATATCATTTATGCCTTTTTATTATAAAATGATGTGGTATTATAATATATAATTTAATAACTCAATGCCGTTTTTGAGAATGATCTAAAAATTATCATAGACATAAATATACATATATATACATATAACTATATACATTGGATTTCAAGAGCACATTATCAATATTCAATTCGCTATAAATTTTATCCTATCAGAATATTCTCTTTAGGGTTATAGGTTCTGTAGTTTCCCTGGCATAACCTTTCCCATTTGTGATTTTGTTACTATAATAAATTTTGTACCTTTCTTGCTCTTGATCCACTAGCTTTGAAAGCATAATCCCCTATCTGAATTGTCAGCAGAGAAATAGTAGCCTAATACTATGTTTGCATCTTTGACACTCAGGCATTGACTCTCAATCTTTTTTTAAATTTTTCTTTTTAAAAAAAAATTTGTCATTAGTGCTGCGGAATTCTGGGTCTGCGGGAAACCTCAGCTCTTCAGCTCAAGGTGAGCCCTCAACCACTTAAGCCACAGCACCACTTCCAGCTTTCTAGTGGTTTATTGGAGATGAGTGTCTATGACTTTCCTGCCCGGGCCAGATTTGAACTGAGATCTAAGATCTGTTTTCTGAGTAGCTAGGATTACAGGGGTGCACCACTGGTGCTGACTAAGTATTTTTTTTACCTTCATATGATAATAACAGCGGGGATGAATGCACAATAATTGGGTACATAGAGTGAAAGACAGACACCAACAAAGAACCATCACAACTGGACAGCAAACTGTTGTATTGTTACAATTGTTGGCTATTGTTAACCACTCTGTATGCCTAATGGGTAAATTGATCTTTGCCATTGTTATTATTAATCTCTTAGCCTGAATTAATGTTCTCCTCATTTTTACCCCAAAAATTATGACTTATTTATTCTGAAGCCATTCTTTCATCTTTAGTGTTCCACCCTGCATTTTCTTTCTTCTCCATTATTACCAGCTATTTCTCTAGTATTCCAATTGATTTTATTTTATTTTAGTTTTAGAAATTAGTACTGAAACTTAAAGAATCCAATATAATAGAAAGTTTAACACCCCAATGATCTAGTATAGAGGTGTTTCTGTTTTTTTCTTCCCAGGATGGGTAACAGGATCTAGTAATCAGAAGTCTGCTATAGAGCTTTGTGTCACTGAAACCAGTACTGCTTTTTTGCTCTCGAATGTACCTGGGGCTTGAACTTAGGGCTTGAGCACTATTCGTGAGGGTTTGTTGTTGTTGTTGTTGTTTGCTTTTTTTTTCTCCTACTACTTGGACCACAGCTCCACTTTGGTGGTTAATTGAAGATGAGTCTTTTGGACTTTCCTATATGAACTGTCTATGAACTGCCATCCTCAGCCTACTGAGTAGCAAGGATTACAGGGAAAACAACAATGCTCACTGAATTAAATGTTTTTTTGTTTTGTTTTGTTTTGTTTTTTGCTGTTATTCTGAGATCCACCTTCTTTCATGGTGAAAAGCAGTCACTCGGGACTCATTTTTGCATGGGTTTATTTTTATAGCATTTTTAAAATATTTCCTTGCTCTCTTGTTGCATTGTTGCTACTTTATCTTATCTTCATTTTTTACATGCTATGTTTTATTATATGTTACCTCCATGTTTCATAACAAAATGGGATTACTGTGCATAAAATTCAAATTGGTACAGTATTAATGGTTTGCTTCATTTGAGAAAGGTTCTCTGCTATAGAATTCCCAACGTATAGAATCTTCACTAGTAGTGGTTTATCATTGGAGAAAAAGGGTCTGACAGGAAGTTGGAAATAGCCAATAGCGAATCTCCAGAGAAGGGAACTCTTAACCACATTCCAAAAACTCACACTGCCATTGTCAAGATAAAGAAACACCACAACCCCAAGAAACTTCTCTATATAATGTGTCAGCAATGGGGAGGTGGTAAAAAAAAAAGTGTAAAGAAATTCACACAAAGAGGAGGAATACGTCCTCTGATTCAGGGTGGTGGGCCAAGAAAAGGGTTTGTACCTGAGTTCTCATTTAGGGAAGTTGATTTACATATCATCTGGAGTTGGAATTTCCATCCTGTAAACCACAACTTTAACTTCCTCTTTCATGGAAATGCCTCTTACAATTTCCTTAGACAGTGACAAGGGTTGTTTATTTTGGCTAGGCGAAAGTTAAATTTGAACAGGATTGGAAAACTTTTTTTTTTCTTACCTTTTTGTATCTTTTATTTTTGTACTATGAATTAATTACTTTTCCACCATACTGTAGGTGACTTTTTATCTTGTGATTTTGAAAATTAGCTGAGCTTTCATTGTGGAGTTATTAGATGACCATCCAAGTCTTTTTACTTGTAAATTGTCATGCCTCCTGCTTGTCTGGTGCTTCACAACTTGAGCCATTTCAATCTTTTTATTTTCATCGGACTTCTAATCTCATAAAAAATACTGTATTAATTTTCTATTGGTAATGTAGTTCCCCAATTTTAATTTGTGCAAGAATTCTGAACTGATTTCAAAAATGAAGGACATTTTAAAGTAATTCATTAAAAAGCTATGAATATGGAGCTGTATATAATTCATTACTTTTGTTTAATTTTTCACACCTCAGTTGTAGAGTATGCTCAAAGGTGATTTTTACACTGATCTTTTTCCTTGAGGAATTTTTTTTAATTAAGAAAATATTTTAAAGATATTAATGTTAGTTCAGCTATTTTTCTCCTTCATAAGGAATGTGATTTTAAGTTAATAAACAGAAAATCTAAGACAGATGATACCTTTGGTATTTCGATCAATTTGTGTAATTACTTTTTAATTTAAATACTGAATAGTTGTTTCTGAATTTTCAATTTATTACCTGAGTCAAAGGTATATCATTACACATGCAGAATCTAATCCACTAAGTAACATATTAGTTTGAATTTTATTTTTTAATTCAACAATAATATTCAAGAGGTATCATTTCAGTAGGTTTCACTGAAAAATTATTAAGATATGCCATATGTATTGATATTTCATAATTCTATATTCTTATTTTTGGATTACATTTCTGTAATCTATGAGTCTGTACTCCAATTGTGTTAGACTTCCAATTGTTCATCTCATATCTTTGCTTTGTTCCAGGATTTCAGCAGTAATGTTTTCTTGTTTTCCATGGTTTTTATTATTTTTTTCATCTCACTATCACCGTTGTAACTTTTTAACAAACAAAAAAGAAAATTCACTATTGCCCAGCTCAGCATTCTTTACATTTTCAAAAAGCCAAGTGATGCTAGTGACATACAACATACATCATGAAATGATTGATATAATGTATACAATATGGTAATATCAAAATATTGCATAAAATGTAAAATATGTAATGTTATGAAATTAAAATACACTATTATTAAACTGTGACATCAAACATTTTCTATTATTATCATAATATAATAATATAAAACCGTTGGGCTGGGAAGGTGACTCAGTGGTAGAGTGCTTGCCTTGCATGCATGAGGCCCTGGGTTCGATTCCTCAGCACCACATAAGCAAAAAGAAAAAAGCCGGAAGTGGCGCTGTGCCTCAAGCGGTAGAGTGCTAGCCTTGAGCTGAAGAGCTGAGGAACAGCGCCCAGGCCCAGAGTTCAGGCCCCACGACCGGACCCAAAAATAAATAAAAATAAAACCGTGCCATCACTTTCCAACTTCCTTTGTAAAGAATTTACACTTTGTGGAAACCTACACCTGAGCCCCTTTCCTGGTAATGAATGGACGGTTAAATGTCTCTAGAATTTGGGCCAGCTCCCAGAAGCCTCTGGTATGTTTGGCTCCTCCCCTCTCTCACTCATTATAATTAGGCCTAAGAGTATGCCACCTAGTACTATGGCGAGAAAGTAAGTTAGAGAACAAGAGCCCTATTCCCCAGCTGGAAGCCTCCAGGTCTTCAGGCAAAAATGATCTCCAAGTTGTCATTTGTCTCAGTCCTGCAGCCATTATTGCCCAAACATGTAAGCTCAGATAGGTGCTTGAATAGCAAGCTGTTGTAGCACAATCTGCTCTGTAGTAGGGGTCCTTGAGATGCCAAGGTACCCCAGCCTCTCCTTGGGCAGTATCCACATAGTCTTCAAGCTTTAAATCTTTAAAATCTGTTGCTTCTTCATAACTTCCCTCTTCCTGAAGCCTGAGAGGTCTGAGGGTCCCTCATCCGCAGGGGTCTGGATGGCTGCCAGGATCTTGTCCTGAAACTCAGGTGCCTTCATCTGTAAGAAGCAATAGCAGCTCCTTCTTCTCCTTCTCCTCAAAGAGCTGGTTGACACACTCATCTTTCTTCTGATATAGCTCATCCAGTACTTCCATCTCTTTTTATAGAAATCTAGGGACTCTTCAATGGGGCTGATAGGTTTTGACAGCTGGCTGCATCCATGTTGGAATTTATCCACTTGCCTCTAGTAGCCCACTTTTTCCAGGCAGCTTGTAGATGAAGCAGAATTTCAGGGTCTTCTTGGGCACTTGTGTGTCCTGCTTCCTTTCCCGTGGTTTCAACTTCTGGAGAAGAAACCCTACTGCTTCAGCTTTCTCTGTCTCTTGACTACCATATTAGCCAGGAACCCATAGTAGGTCTGTTGCTCCTGCAGCTGCTGGCTAAGCTTCACCTTCTTTAATTCATCAATGGATAAAGATAACAATCCCACCTAGCCTTTGGATTGTCTGTCCTCTAGGACAGTCACAACAAGTAGAATCACCCCCTTTCCTTTTTGCTCACTCCTCCTTCTCTATTGAAAGCCAGAAAGCTCAGCTGGGGCCCATAGCTGCTCCTGCTTCTGTCTGGTGGTTTTAAGGCACATCACAAGTGTTGTGTAATTTTTGATGGTCCTTCTTGGTCCTGCAACTTTGTCCAGCAACTGTGTCTGCTTCTGCAGGTGCTGCGGCAAGGCCTCATTCTTTAAGGTCAGCTGCAAATTGTAGGCCCTGTGCTGTTCACAGGTAGCTCTGAGCTCCTGCAGCTGTTCATGAAGCTCCTGAGATTCTGAGCCACTTGACTCCTTAACTCAGCCATCTCTTTCCATTCTTCTAACTTCTCCTCTTGCTGGTCCAGCTTCTTCCTTCACTTGGAGCTTTGAGTGCAGCACACGAGAGAGCTCCTCCTTCTGTTTCTTAGCCTGTGGAAGGCATCCTGCAGCTGGCCCAGCTGCTCTTTGATCTCTAGGTTATGCAAAATTGTGTATCTCATGGCCTCATTAATATGTAATCTTCCCATTGTCTTGAAGAGCTTATACAGATCCCAGGTCTTTTCCTGCTGCTCCAGTTATCACAGCTGCTCCTGCTGCTTCACATTTTGGAGACTGAGGCTCTAGTTTTCCTGCCTTTGAATGTAACACTGCTTCTCACCTTTCTGTTGCTACTTCTGCAACTAATAGGTCTTGGCTGGCAGCTGTAGCTTGGTCTGAGTTCGTCCTGCAGGCTGCTGCTGGAAGGTAGCTCTGCCAACTGCCATTGAAGTTCCACCATGTTTATCTCTAGGTCAAACACTTATCACACCCATTGCTCTTTCTCATCTCTCAGTTGGTTCACCTGTTGAACCTTGTCTTTCCTCATGGACCTCTCCAACTTCAGGTCCTCTGCAACATGGTCTCTCTCCAGGCTTAATTTGGTCATTAATTCTTTCATGTTCTCTAGCTTTCTCCAGCCATGCCTTCTCTCTTATTACCTTTGTTTATCTTTTGGTTACTCTCTTTGGGTAACGTAGGACTTCTGACATATTGTTAGTTATTCCAGTGTCAGAGGAAAGGATACTAGCAGGAAAGGAACCAGAGGAAGATTCCAGGTCTGCATGATCTTTGGTCTCACCCTTGGTTGATTTACAGTCCACAGTAATGTTTGTTATGAGGTTACCTGTTTTCAGTTTTCGTTTTGTTGGTGTTAGTGGGTCCACCAGGTCAATTCCTCTGCAGATACTCTTGCTGTTATTTCTTGCCTAAAGAAAATTTTATTGTGCATGCATTTCTGGTTTGGTTAGATATCCCAGTAATGGGATAGGGAAGGTGGAGGGGCCACGTTCCAAAGCTTTCTGAAATCACTTCTTGCAATCACCCACTTCCTACAGGATCTCTGAAATTAACTCAGTCACCACATAGCACCTTTACTTCCTTCACCTGCTGGTAGTGGTATGAGCCAATAGAGGAAAATGCCAATGGTACTAGGCAGCACAGAATGTGGATGTGGCCTCGATTCTTGTATCTTATTGTTCAGCTAGAAACAGGTATGCATTGTGGGATCATTGTGATCCAGACACAGTGGGGGAAGTCACCCCATACCTGCTCTTACAGTCCTCACCCATCTACATATCTACTTGAGGAGCAGGGCAGCACCAGCTCCTGTTTGCCCTGCCCATCAAACCTGCCCACTTGGGCTGATAACTAGGATTAGCTCTAGTTGGGTGCCTCCACAGTTGTACTGGAGACTGCTCAAAACAAGGTCGTCCATCCCACAATTACAATCACCAAGTGATCTTGAATGGTTGTTCTCAGGAATAACCACTCAGGATCACTGTCAAAGTCCCTCTTATGCTGGGACTATGGAGGGATCAGACCCAGAGCTTAGGGGATGAGTGAGTGACAGAGAGTAGAGATACTGGATAATGCATCATTTTGCAGTCTATTTCCTCATATTACAACTTGGTCCACATATTTTTACATCACAGAAATACCGTCCAAATAATTTCCATCCAATCCTCCAGACTGCAAGACTGTGCTAGTCCCATAATTCGCTGACTCCTTACTGCAAGTTTCTAATCTGGGTCTGAATCTGTTCCCCTGCCCGCCAGGTCTCTATCCCACACCTAGCATACCATGTTCCCATAAGAGAGAACAATGGATTGAACCAGCCTTTGTCTTCTTAAAAAATTTTTATTGTGAAAATACCATACAGCGGGGTTACAATTACATGGGCAAGGTAATGAGTACATTTCTTATCAAGATGTGTTGGCTCCTCCTCTGTTTCCTCTTCCCATCCTTTCCCATCTCCACCGCCCCCCCCCCCGACCAAAGTTGTAAAGTTCGTTTTTCAACATAACGACTTGTACATCTCATTGTTTCAATGGGTCCACCTGTATCCCTATTTAAACGGTTTGTTTTTGCCCTTCCCCTCCACAAATTATACCAACATCAATTACAATAAAAGCAGCGGTTATGCTGTGGGAGCGGGGCATATGAAACAACAAAGAAATCATCTTATAAATATGTTAAAAACAATCACAAGAAAAAAAAACAATTCAATACTTATAGTGGGGTTCATTTCACCTAAAATCAACTTATCTGATCTTTTCTGCTTGTCTCAGACATATACTAGTTATTGCAAATAAGGGAAACCATGGGACTTGTGTTTCTTTAGGCCTGGCTTACTTCACTTAATATAATTTTTTCCAAGTCTTTCCTTTTCCTAACAAATGGGGCTATGTCATTCTTTCTGATGGAGGCCTAGAATTCCATTGTGCTGGAGTCTACCGGCAACGAAAGGGAATCCTGAATTAGGGGGCGAGGATGCAGAAAAATAAAGACATAAGACAAAGGATAGGGTCGGGAGGTTTGCAGCTCAAGATTACAGCCCCGTTTATTTTTAATTTTTCCTATTATATACTATTAGAAGTCAAGAGGTAACATAAGGTTACCATAGTGCAGAAAAACAAGGAAAGTTTTAATAAAAACAAAGTGCAGTAAAAACAAGACAAGATCAACTGATAGAAAGTAAAACAAATTCTGTAGACATAGCAAAGCAATCCCGGGCACCTAGTGTTTTTCATGAAAGCCAGTTCCTTATGCGTGCCTTTAAGTGAGCACAGGGGTCAAGATGACATTAGAGCTTTACTGTGGACTCCCAACATCTCCCCCATCTTTGTTTGAAGAAGCGAACCCGCCTGTCTTAGGCTTGGTGGATCACCTTGTCTGCCTTACCTGTCATTCGGGAACTTCTTCAGAGTAAAGCTGAAGGCCCTGTCTTAGGTTGGTCAGACTGGCACCCCCTCTTACCCGTCTTTGGCTACAGTTCCTCTCGGGGGAATTCATTTATATACAGCTTGATCTTATGTAGCTGTATGGCTAAACTCATAAGAGAGTTTTGCAGTGCACGTATAATACAAGGAAGGCATAGAAAAACTATCAGCAAAAGCATTCCCACACCAAGCAATGACATTAGCAATCCTTTAACATAAGTCAGGGAAGTGATATAGAGTTGAAATTGTTTAAACAGTTTTTTTAGCAGTTTTTGCCACGTTAGCGTCCAGAGGTAGGGCTTGTGTAGTACTATGAGCAAGCTGATTAAGATAATGAGCAGTTTGTACATTTTGTGTTAGTGCCACAGCAGCTGCCGCTGAAGAGGCAGCTAACAAAATAAAAGCCAAAACATCAGCTACAAGTAGCCCAACAAATCGATGAGGGCGCATTAGTTTTTTCAATTGTCTTAACACCTGAATGCCAGAATCTTTATATCAAGTTTTAGAAATATTTACAGGAAGCATAACAACAGATGGTTGTCTAACAATAAGTATAGATTCAGTTATGCCGCTATACAAGCAATTAGTAAAAGAACAATTAGAATAGGTGACATAAAATAATTAGCTCCTATAGAGATATTGAATGGTCTATACATAATGACATGGGGTGGTGATACACAACTCATAATATTTTTTAAAAGGGATGAATTGGGCCAGGTTATGTTGTTGAGTGCAGCCACCAGCATCCAAACATGATTTTGAGGATGCCCATTCATCCACCACAGTCCAAAATTGTACTTATTAGTAAGATTAGCTCCAAACCAGTCCATTAATTGAAATTTAGTTCCAGAAATATTGGTAACAAATGGCCTCACATGCCTGTACCTTATTGTATGAGGCTTTCCTGTAGATACTACTATTTGTGAAGAATTAATGCAACGGGGTATCATATAGGATGTAGTAAAATTTGCATGAACTGGGTACCCAGTTGGTAAAGATGTCATCTGTATATTGTACATTTGATTTTTGTCTGGGATCCAAATTTTATGAGTCATGGATATCATTATAATACAGCCTGGAATGGAGCCTTTATAGCTGGTGGTAAAGTAGAAAGGAGTTCCAATGTCTGAAGCTGAGGTATCTCCCATCTTGGTTTGCTGGATGAAGGGATCAGGTGCTGTACTGTATGCTGATCTATTGACTTGAATGAGTACTTCAACTCTCTCCCAAGTTGTAGGGTGCACAATCGGGGGATCTGGCACGTAAGCCCAATGTGTCAGGGTTTGTGTCATCAGAATGAGCCTCCACAATCCTAATGGAATGCTCAGGCAATCAGCGGGATTCATTTTCTTCCTGCGAAAAAACACAAACATGTCCTCAACCCCATGTTAAAACTGGATCGAGCCCGTGCCAATCACCTGTTAAAGGATCCTTCCACTTAACTTGGCCAAAAGCTCTTTGCTCTCTTTTTTTCCCAAAGTCACTGTACTGTGGAAAGTCCATTACAATCTAAACTTAAAAATTTAGTACAAATAAAGCATGAAAAGAATATTAACAGGAGAGAAGGGGTATAATTCCCCCCTTTTAAGTTAAAAATTTGGTGTTTTAACAGCCCGTTGGCTTGTTTAACAATTTCTTGTTCTTGAGGAATATAGGGAATATCTGTAGAGTGAAAAATCTGGTAAGATTAACAAAAAGTTTGAAAAGCTTGTCCGACATATCCCGGACCATTATCAGTTTTAATATGTTTAGGAAGTCCCATAAAGGCAAAGCAGTGTAGGGAATGAGCAATACTATGTTTGTTAGTCTCCCGGCAAGAGGAGTAGTCATAATAAAATTAGAGTAGTTATATGGTAACATGGACAAAACGAAGCCATCCAAAAGATGGAATCAGGCAAGAGTTTAGTCTACTTTTTCCATGGTGGAGGAGGTCAGGGTAACTATGTCGATTTCCTCCCCGTGACTGTAAGGCTGTAGCAGCGGCAGCAACAGCAGGGTCTTTCAGTGTCTCCAAGGGACTGTCACACCTTGTGCTATATTTCTACACAGACTGGTTAAGGATACAAGTAATACCTAGGCTTGCCAGGCTGTGGCCCCACTAGTTTTTAAGACTATTTAGACAATAGCCCAGGACAAATTACCAAGATGACAAGCTTTTTAACTAGATAGTTCTTTTAATAAAGTTGATTTTCTAGGCTGATGTAGAGGGCTCAGGCCTGCACTACTATTTTCCATGCGTTTTTCTTCTGTCTATTTTGCCACATTTTTTTTATGACTCTGGTCCCTTATTCTAAAAAGGGGATGATGGGTGAAGATTCATCTTCTGTACCTTCTTCAAGCTGACTCAGGGGTGTTGATACTACCTAGCCAGGAACCTATAACCTTAGTCTATTTTAGAAAGAGATTACCAGGGTTAGATGTCATTAAGAACAATATTTTAACTTTTGACAAATGCACAGACTTTTTCTCCAGCTACAGCAGTGTAGCTTGTTTAGCACTCTGGTTTGTAAAAGCATCTTTAGGAATGTGACCCCTAGTGATCCTAACAATGGCTAAAGTCACCCGTGCAGATGTTAATAGACAGATGTTAATAGAAATACACTCTCAAGTTTACAAACGATTTTCTTGAACAGATAAATTTCTTGTAGCTGGTGTTAGCTCAAAAGTTACTGTCAATTAGGGCTTTTGGCACATACAGGGGCTGGGATTTAAACCATCTCCCACATTTTATAACTTCACTTTTTAGTACTATCACAGATTACTAATGTTTCTGTCCCTACAAGGTAGGAAGTCATGGACATTAGGCATGCTTACAAACTATCTTCCCATGACATTCTGGCTCTGACCAATTTTTGAAGGGCCACACACAAATGACTCTAGGATCTGACATTTTTGCCATTCGAGCAGTGGCTTACTGCCTCTGGATGCTCCTCCATAGCTCTTGTCCCACGAATGTCTTCTCTACACTGGGATAAATGCCTCATCTGCATTTCCCTTAGCTGGTCGCTGGACTTGAACTCGGGGCCTGAGTGCTGTCCATCAGTTTTACAGCTCAAGGCTAGCACTCTGTCACTTTGAATCCCAAAGCAATTATTTTGGTAATCCTAATTTTTTCACTTTGAGGCAAATGTTAAGAACAATTTTACTTTTAAACTTTATATCCAGAAATACATTCCTAATTTTTAAGCCTCCTATTAATCACTTTTATTATTTTATATTTTAGTTTTTAGTTACATTTTTTAAAAATCCTTTAAAATCTTGAGGCCAAGTGTCACTCATTGTCTTCTGGATGCTTGTTTTAAAACAGATACACATTAAAACTTTTAAACTCACATGACAATTTTTCCTTAATGCAAGAATTACAATCACCATCACTGTGCCAAGAAGGTAAACTTAACACCTTTATGACTTTTAAAAACCTATCTTAATTGTAGAACATCACTGAAAGCAAGTCACATTATTCAAATACATTTTAACCCTCTTTTTAAGTCCAAGGGGCAGTTTTAGCAATACTAATCAGATCATCACATCATTAATTTTTTTTACCATCATGTTTCTAGTATTTACCTGTAGAGAAAAAGGACAGAACAAAGTGGGCCACTTGGCCCCTCCTGTGGAATGGGCAAACACCTAATCTCACTCTAGGGTAAGATGAACTGCGTTTGTGCCAACTTGTCCTCTTTCACTATGTGTGGACTCCTCCCATGGCCTGTCCCACCATGTATGACCAGCTGAACTGAACTTTTGCCTGTTTACCCCTTACTCCTAAAGCTAGGTCTTTTGTTGGCTTTTAAATTTTTCCTTTTCTTATCTCTTGGTTTTTTGAATGAAAATACATACTTTTAGACAGACAGGACAGTAATGTCTTTGAGAGTGTTAAACAAACTTTTATATTTAAACTTTTAATATTTATCCCCAAATTTTAGCCAAGAGAACTAAATTCCAAACAGCCAATGCATTTTGTTAAGCCAGATAACTTGATTACAGTGAAAACACCCTTATGCATTTTAAAATACCAGATTTTTTTAATTTTTTAAGTTAAAGAATCCTTAAAAGGTCATTTAAAACAATGTGAAAATTCTTTAAAATTTTTGGTAATGTCCAAACCTCATAACCTTTTGAATTTGAAACTTAAACTCACCTAATTGTTACAGCATGCTGATAATTCTTATCTTAAACATGTTCACAAACACACACAAAACACACACAGATCTTAAAGCGCACAAAAATCAATCAGTTTTATGTACATTTAAAACTGGTACCAATTCTAAAACAGAACTAGACAAGACAACAACAAAAGGCTGAGTTGGGGGCTAATGGGCCCCCAGTTCATCCCTACCTCAGAAAACATAGAACAGAAAACACAACGAAGTAAACAAGACAAACAAGTGGCCACAAAGACAAAATCAGGTCTCAGTGAATGGGGCGACATCTCACCACCACTCACAAGTGGGACTCAAATCCACATACCAGGGGATTCGAACCCCCTCACCTCACCTCCGGAGGATTTTTCTTTTAGATTCCTGCAAACATTGACCCAGGGGCCTTCCAAGTTAGAGGAAAATTCCCAGTCATGTTGGGGAAAGGGAAAGAAGTCCCTAGCGGCCGTCCCCTCAGACTCTCAGGTTCTCCCCCATATTCAGACCCCCTGGGTCAAGGCTGGAGTCTAAGGTCTTGCTGGTGTCACTTGTAGATGGTCAGTGGCATTTTCATCCGGCTGTGAGTTCTCCCTGCCAGCCCTTTTAAGTTATTGTTAGATCCTCCAGGTTTTTCACCCCCACCACCCCACTACTTCTGGATCCAGAGAGGGCGGAGGAGGTGGCTGTGAAGGGTAGAAAAAGGGGTCAGTTTAAAGTATAAGTAAAAAAGAAGGAGCTAGAGAGAAACAGATATTGAGGGAGTGTTAGCTAGTCTCCTCTAGGCTCTCACATCAGGATGAATCTGAGAGAATAAACATTCCAAGAATTCCAGAATACATACACACAAACATTGAGACAAAACACATTTACAGCGTGCACATTGTAGACTGTCAGACAGAAAGTGTTGGACTACAGATGGGCCCAAATGTCTGCACTAGTGGATAGTTTACCCTGATGGGGATCTGGGGGATGGCTCCCACTGGCCCAGTTGGCTGTCTTATAGTGCGTCCGGCAGTACCTCTTGCCAACCCCAATACAGAACCTGCAGGCTACACAGATACCAGACAATTACAAAGCAGCAATATTTTAACTTACAGGGCATTTGCATCATAGTGTCCCTGAATGTTTTTTGTTTTTGTTTTTTTTGCTAAGTTTCTAAACTAATGGTTCCTTCCTCCAGGAACCAGGGATATATTTCCTCAAAAAAGTAAAAGAAACATTCTAACTGACTCTGTCTAACTTTCACTGCTTGAGCATGAAGCACACCCTTGAGAGCCTGCACATATAACATGTGGCTGTTACCTTGCCCCATAATTTCTTACTCCCGACTACACTCTCTCCCACTCTCTATTTCTGGATGTCCTCGTACCTTAGCTGGGTCCTCTGCCATGATCCCAGGTTTTCAGTTCCCTGTTCAGGCCCCACTTGCCGGAGCCTGCTGGCAACAAAGGGGAATCCTGAATTAGGGGGCGAGGATGCAGAAAAATAAAGACATAAGACAAAGATGGGGTCGGGAGGTCTGCAGCTCAAGACTGCACACAATTTATTTTTAACTTACCTTAATATATACTATCAGAAGTCAAGAGGTAACATAAGGTTACAATAATCCAGAAAAACAAGGAAAATTTCAGTAAAAATAGAGTGCAGTAAAAACAAAACAAGGTCAACTGGTAGAAAGTAAAACAAACTCTGCAGACATAGCAAAGAAATCCCGGGCACCTGGTGTTTTTTAAGTAAACCAGTTCCTTGTACTTGCCTTCAAGTGAGCACCAGGGTCAAGATGAACTTTAAACTTTACTGTTCGCTCCCAACACCTCTCTACTACTTTTTCTCTTCCTTTCTCTACTTTTCTCCTCTTCATCTTCATCCTCCTTCTTCTTCAACCCCCTCTTTCTCCTCATTCCCACCCCAGCCACCATGATAACCAGCCCTGTCTGCACCATGTGATCCTTAGACACACCCCAACCCCAGAGATCAGCAGACACAGTCACACCTGGACCCAGGCCTCTGAGACCAGAGCTAGAAGTGTTCCTTTGCCCTCATTCCTACACAGAGACCAGAGATATGGGCTTGGAGCTGGGGAGAAGATACTGTTGAAACTGAATTCCCCATGAGGTGCTCAGAGACTCAGAGTCTGTACCACTTCCTGAGAGATGGAAGGAGGGGCAGGTCTTTGGAGAAAAAGTTATCTCAGAAGTGCCGTGTTCAGGCAGAAAAGCCTGGGCCTGTGTTATATAATTTGAGAAATAATGGACACGCAAGCCTGGTTCTGATGGACATACCTGTCATCCTAGCTGCTCGAGAGGCTGGTTCAAAGCCAGCCCAGACAGAAAAGTCTTTGAGAATCTGTCTCTCAAATTACCAGCAACAATTCAGACTGGAGGTATGGCTTAGATGATAGATCGCCAGCTGTGAGCAAGAAAGCCAAGCAAGATTCTTTGTATGCTTCTTTTCATCTCTAGAGTGAATACAAGGCCCTGAGTTCGAGGGAGGGAGGGAAGAAGAGGAGAGCGAGAAAAAGGGAGGCCTTGGTTTCAAACAAAAAATGCAATTTGAAGTTGTTTAATTCAGTTTTTCCCTTTCCACAGCCACCCCTTCATCCTCTCCCTTCCCCTGCCCACCCCTGCTGCCCACTCTCTTGTTGGTGAAGAGAGGGAGATCTATCCTCATGTCTTTGTTTCTTTGTTCCAAAGCCTGGTAGTGATGTGGAGACTCCACATACCCAGGGAGCCCTCCCCCATCTCCTACCTACCCTTTAGCTCTCAGACCTCCCTTAATCAAAGTAGCTTCAGGAGACACACGCAACTCACATCTCCCCAAAGCCAGCCCAGTGAGCCTGCCACCCCACTCCCACCCCAACTCACACCTGAACTCAGAGTACCTTTGGGGTCCACGGGCATCAGAAAATTAGCTGTAATTGCTCTGTACTTAGCACCTTCCTCTTCCCGGCACTCAGCTGGGGCACCATGTATGCGATTTCACTCTTAATCAAGAGGCCTTACAGTCTGACTTCAGAGACTTACTTGCTCCACCATGCAGTAAATCACAGAGGCCTGGCAGAGAACTGAGACTGTATTTCACAAAAAGTGAAGGGAAGAGCCTGGCACAGGGAAGGTAGAAAGGGTGGCAGAGTTGAAGGCAAGACTCAAAGCTCAGTTGAATCCTGGGCTGCTGGGGAGGTCAAAGTAAAGAAGATCATAGATCACAGCCAGCAAAGCAAAAAAGCTCCATCTCAACCAGCAAGCAGGGCATGGCGGCTCACACCTGTCATCCCAGCTCTGCAGACAGCATCGGCAGGACTACAGTCAAGGCTGACCAGGACAAGAATGTGAGGCTCTACCTAAAAAGTAACTAAAGCAAAATGAGCTGAAGGCTCTGGTTTGCATCTGTCCTTCCAAAAGTGCATGTGTTGCAGGCTGACTCCCATGGGCCTGTGTCCGTGGCCCTTCAAGGTGGGGACGTTGAGAAGTGACAAGTGTCCCATGGTGTCATGAGGGTAGGCTACCGATGGTGGCATTTGTGGCTTTATCAGAACAGGAAGAAACTGGCACCATGGCACGAGCCTGTATCCCTAGCTACTTCAGAAGAGGAGTTAAGAGGGTTGTGGTACGAGGTCAGCCCAGACATGTTAGTGTGTGAGACCCCATTTCAACCAGTAGCTTGGAGTGGTGGCATGCCCCTGGCATGCGGACACAGTGGAAGCACAATGGCTAGGAGCAGTGGCACGCTTGTGCCATCCCAAGAGATATGAGACAGTGCAAATAGTAGGACCACAGACCACTCCAATGCAGGCATGAGCAAGACCCCACCTCGAAAATAACCAACCAGTGAGGGGCAGTAATTAAACAACACAGTATATCTAATATGTCTACTAGTTTTCCTTCCTCTTCTTTCAGAGTCTTTTTGATGGTGCTGAAGTTTGAACCGAGGCTTTTTGTTTGCTTCTTGCTGACTGACCAGTGCTCTACCATTTGAGCCATGCCTCCAGCCCAGATGTTTCTTGATTACATTGGAGATGGAGCCTCATGTGCCTGGTCTGCCTTTGAGCCGTAATCTTCCAGATCTCAGCCTCCTGAGTACCTAGAATTATAGTTATGAGCTTCTTGCCCCTGGCTCTTTCTAGATTTTTGAGTAAAGCTCTGTTCTCTTGACCCTAAGGTCACATTCTTCCCCATCTTTTATTCTTCTGTCTCTTCCATCTTTTCCCAAAGCATCAGGAGAAAAGTAGAAGAAAAAGAACAAAGCTTTGGGGCTGGGAATGTGGCTTAATTATAGAGTGCTTTCCTAGCATGCATGAAGTCCTGGGTTCAATTCTTCAGTACCACATAAACAGAAAAAAACAAAAGTGGTGCTGTGGCTCAAGTGGTATAGAGCTAGCCTTAAGCAAAAGAAGCTCAGGGATAGTGTCCAGACCATGAGTTCAAGCCCCAAGACTGGCAAAAAGAAAAGAAAAGAAATTTCCTGCCCAGGCTGGCTTCACACTGCGATCTTCAGATCTCAGCCTTCTGAGTCGCATGGTTTACAGGTGTAAACCACCAGCACTCAGCACAAACACTTTAAATATAAACTAACAGACAAGTCGAGTTGTAGATTTACAGCAATGATATTACTAAGCAGCCACAGGTCCCTTGCAAGAACACCAGATGGGCAGGAACCACAGAGCCCAGCACAGCTCTCTCCACATGGCCTGTGTGGGAGCAGTTCCACTGGGACAAGAGGATGCCCTCCACTCTCGCTTGCCAGGGGAACCTGAGCCTGAGGCCCTGGAGGTAGCCAGGGACTCCGCATCGAGACAGAAGGTAAAGGGCAGGTCTGTGCTAATCAAGTGTTCCATCACATCGTGTAAGACCATGTCAAACATTTGTCCAGTTATTTTTTCTTGTTTTACCATCAAGTGACCACCAACCCATGCCTCATCTCATGGGGGGCTGCTCAGGAGCAACTGGACAGGTGGTCTCCCTTGTTCCTGTCCAGTGCCACTCTGTGATCCCCAAATGACCCCCGTGGCAAGGTGCAAGGTGTGTCTGATGAGTTCTTGTGTTCCGGTTCATAACCACAACTCTGTCATTGCCAAGATTTCCCACTACAGAAAGGAACAGCAGCGTAGGCCTGGGTCATGAGGCTGCAAGGTCCTCCACACTAAAACTCCCCAAGCAATCACATGTCTGCTTTCTTGTAAATTCCCTCTTGTCCACTCCTGAGAGCCTCAACGACAAGCAGGCATCCCATGCTTCTATTTCCAAAGGGGAGCTGGGAGTGGAAGTCAGTCCACAGTGAGCAACAAGCACCTGGCATAAACCAGCCTTCAGCCGGTGAATATGCCAATAGCCCAGTTGGCTTCTCTACCCAGGCCCAGGTGCGCCACGGTGACTCTGGCCCCATGCCTCTTGTCCTCAGGCAGTGGTGCTCAGATCATCCATAAAGGCAGTGTCTACCTGAACCTCCAAGGTCTGAGCTAGTCAGCTGGGAGTCCAGGACAAACTTGCTCTCAAAAGATTCAGTTGGAAGTAATCACATAAGCCAAGTAGTGAAAGAACAAGGCCTGGGATGAGGAAGGTAAGGAAAAGAAAAGGAGGAAAAAAGGGAAGAGAAGTAGGAAGAAAGAGGAAGGGTAGTTGAAGAAAGAAAGGGAAGAAGAGAAGAAGGAGGAGAAAGCAGAAGGAAGAAAAGAGATGTGAAGAGGGGAGAGGAGAAGAGGAGAAGGAGGAGGAGGAGGTGGAGGAAGGAGGAGGAGGAGGAGGAGGAGGAGGAGGAGGAGGAGGAGGAGGAGGAGGAGGAGGAGGAGGAGGAGGAGGAACTTTAATAAGCACACCATAAGATAGAGGACAAATGGAGATCTGAGCCAATCTTCCCATGTCTTGAGGTTTCAGCCAGTGACCAGAATTTTTGTGAATGTCCCCCAAGCCTCTAAGTGTGAGGAGAGCCACAATTATGCCATGTCCCCTCATCCAGCCATGTAGCCCTGGGTTCTCTCTTTCTCAGAAACCTTGTGACACACTACACACATTGGCAGAGCTGTAGAGCACACTGTAGAGCACACCATCTCCACCCTGTCCCCAACCGTCACAGCCTAGAGATCACAGCAAGTCCAATGTGACGCTTCTGCTAGCTCCAGAGTGCCCCCCTCTCGGGCCTGCTCTGATCCCCCTCCTCTTCTCCACCTCGCGCCTCAGGTCCTTGAGCTTGCTTTCACAGACAGTGTCGGTCTGCTTTCCAATGCTGTGACAAGATCTAAGGAATTGAACTCAAAGGAAGAAAGGTTTCTTTGGGTTTGTCTCCATCTGTGGTTGGCTGGAGCTATAGCTTTGAGCTGAGGTAGGCAGCACCTGTGGCAGCAGAAACACAAGGTGGAGAAAGGAGAGGGGAATGGGCTGGGAAAAGTTACTCCATTCAAGGGCACATCCCCCACCCTGTGGAGGCATTAATCCATTGATGAAGGTAGCAACCCTGGGATCCAATCCCCTCTCAAGGCCCCACCTCCTGATAGCTCACTCAGCTATGAGGTTATCAGTGGATGAGCCCGTTACTAGAGCCAAAACCCCATGATCCAATCCCCACTCAAGGTCCCGCCTCCTGACAGCCAATTCAGCTATGATATCATCAATGTATGCCCATTGGTGGAGCCAGATACTTTCTGATGAGATCCAATCACCTCTCAAGGTCCCGCCCCCTGACAGCCCACTCAGCTATGAGGTCATCAGTGGATGAACCCATTGGTAGAGACAGAGCCCTCAGAATCCAGTCACCTCTCACTATGGCCACCAGCTGGGGAGCAAGCCTTCAACTCAGGAGCTTTTGGGGATATTTCAAGTACAAACCATACCAGAGGGCATCATTGTTCAAGTACCCAAAATCCTCCACCCCACTTGGGACCCTCCTACAGTGGGGCACCCTAAATGGAACACAGTATGCCACTGTGGATAGCTGAACACAGGATCCAGGACTCCCTTACTGGAATGTTACATTTGCATAAAAACAGTCTGAGGTCTTATTATGGTTGTTGACAATCATTGTGTTTGTCTAATTGAGCTTGTAAGAACCAAGAAGTTCCCCCAAATCCTGACCAGCTGCTCTGATGGCTTTTAAAGCAGGAGCTCTTCTTGATATTCAATATAAAGAGACCATATTTCCTCTCCAGGGAGACACTAATGACAGAGAAATGTGATTTCCTGCTTCAAACTTACCAATTCTACTCCACCTCCACCAAGCCATGTGTTAAACCCTTGGTCCCAACAGTGCTCTTTCCCCTTCACCACAGTAACTACTTGCAGAAAATATCCTCCTCCATCCAGCTGTTTATTTTTTTGTAATATCGATTTGTGATACTGATTGATATTCAGCTTTGGGTAAGGAGAAAGCACAGAGAACCCCTAGGATAGAAGTGTGGCTCTGTCACGAGTCAGCTCTGTGTTTTCTGCCAGTCACTTGACCTTGACTTGGACCTTCCCTCTCAATGAGAGAGGTTCCTCGTCTGTAGACTAGAGATAACAAAAGCACACATTGTGGCTGTGAAATTCAAGGGCAAAGTGCATGTGAACTATTTGGCATGGGGGTCACACATCTGGTGGGTGCCCAGCAACAGACTGACCATTTGGTCCAATTACTTGATGGTAATTGAAAGGGAGAAAGGGGATATTATTTCAAAGTATTGAGATCCGTGGCCTGAACCTGGCCCCTGTCTATCTTGCTTCTCCTCTGACCCTCATTTTCCACTCTGCTAATGCAAGGTAACAGCAACAATATTCTGGAAGTATTGAGAGACTTCTATGACAACCAAATTAAATGTCCAACCATAAAACATACCTTCTTCGGTATGTTACTTTTATGCCTCCCCACTCAGAGTTCATCTCCTCTGTGGCCTGTCCCTTCTAACATCATAGGTAATGGTGAAATCCTTTTTCTCTCGGCTTCATCTCCATGTCCCACCAGTCTGTAACTGAGGAAAAAGGAGTTGCCACATGTTGAGAATCAATCTGACTCTATTTTCTGTTCTATATGATGAATATAAATGATTGGAAAATTAAAAAAACAATTAGGCTATTAAAAATAACTTCCAAGAACCATCTCTCAATAAATTATTTTCAGTCTTAAAAAACCCATCTTTAAAGAATATAAATGGTAATGCCAACCATCTGAGAAGTCAGTAATCAGATATAATGGTCAATTTCTCTGATATTATTGTCTAATTAAGCAATTTGGCTTTCGTGTAGATTGTATGTAACTGAGTCAGTATACTCTAAAAGGGATGTAGAACTGATTTCTTTTGAGCTAAAGACAAAAAAGGAATATTAAAACTTTAGTACAAGGAAGAATAGGTTACAATTTATGTTTTCTGCTCAATTGGCTGCTTTTCCAAAGCATAATTCAAGAGTTAAAAAGAAGCCTGACAGATGTACTGTGAGGGGAGCGGGATTCCATGTAGAGACTCCGACCCTGGGTAGGTACCAGTGCTCTGCATGGAGGACAGGTCTTGAAGCCAGTCTCAAGCAGATACCAAAGGGGCCTGACATTCATTCAGAAGTATGGCTGTAACCAGGAGAGGAACTTGAGACAGACTTCAGTCAGCACCGTGAGCTTCAGAGTGATATAACAGAAATGATTTTAAATAACAGCACTTCCGTTGTCACTTTTCTTTCTTGGATACTTCTCCTTTTGGCACCAATGGATTTGTTGCTGCTGCTGCTGCTGTGGAGACAAATACAGGAGAGAGAAGTTATTTAAAAGGTACAGAATTTCATCTTAGCTCATGGTTTTGATCCAAGGTTCACCAGTTCGACAACTGTGGGCCTGCACTGAGGCAAAGCATCATGGCAGCACATGAGAATCTGTGCAGGGGGAAGCTGCTCACCTTATGGACTGGGAGCAGAGAAAGACAAGGAGGAGGAGCAGGAGGAGGAAGGGGAGAGGGCAGGGAAACAATGAGAGCAATGAAAGCTTTCTCCATCGGCTGGTGGCCCAGGGAGGAGGAGGGAAGAGAGGAAAGGAAACATGTGTTTTAATTCCATTTTGGGTCAGCCGTGCTGCTGGCCCCAGGCCAATGAGTTTTACGTCTGACCACACTGAGACAGGTAGAAAGAGGGAGATTAAGAGCTCCAATGGAGACACCACTTGGTGGCTCTCACTTGTGTCAGCCTACAGCAAAATGACTGGGTCCCCCACATGCATAGCCAGAAACTGCAACACTCCCTCTGGCTGGAAAGGATAGTGGGACCACTGGGCCAAGTAAAGTTCCCTGCATCCAGGACCTTTAAGGCAGCCTGGAGTGTCCTGCCATGAGGTGTTGGAATGTCTGAGCTAGCTAGCTAGCTGTGTGAGCCTGCAGGAAGGTTACAGCCAGCACCGACAGGAGCTCACTGCTCACTGGCCATTCTGGAGCTCCAGCTACACTGGCTCATCATTGGCCCCATAAAACAAAGACACATGCACTCACCTATTTACACATGAGCAAAGAGAGGTACAGAAAGATTCCATATCTGCCTAAGGCTGCAACAACTGGATTCGAACTGGCTGGATGCCACAATTAGTGCTTCCTGCTAAAGCCACACCTGCTGAAGTTATACCACTGCTGAGGCCCTACCCCTTGCTGAAGCCACACCCCAGCTGAAGCCACACCTCCTGCTGAAGCCACACCCCTAGCTGAAGCCACACCTCCTGCCAAAGCCATACCTACAGCTGAGGCCACACCCCCTGCTGAAGCCACACCCCCAGCTGAATCCATACCTCCTGCTGAGGCTATACCTACAGCTGAGGCCACAACTCCTGTTGAAGCCACAGCTTCTGCTGAAGCCACACTTCTACTAATGCCATATTATCCACTGAAGCCACGCCTCTAACAAAGGCCATGCCTTTAGCTCATCTTCAAGCCACCCTAGAACTATGGAGCACAACAGTAAGGTTTGTAGAGGAAAATACAGCAGTTTCTAAAAGTCTTCCACTTTTTATCCAAACTCACAGCGATCTGCGAAAATGAATTACATGATAATTGGGCAGTATGTGTTTTCTGACTGGTAATTGTTGTAATTAATTCAGCCTCGGTGAAATGCAAGGAGTTAAAAAAATGCCTGGAAATAGTTGGAAACCCATTGTATGAGGGAAACACTCATCTTAATACAAAGTACTTAACCAAATATGACGTCTTCTAAAAAATCCTCCTTATGCGTTTCCAGCTGCATACACAGCTGTCAGCAGAGCAAGAGCACTGCAAAATTGCTCTACATCTCGCTCTAATTTCCTCTTGGTATGGGGAGCTCGTTTGGCGATAACCCTTCCCTCTGGGCTTGGAGGCAGTATTTCCCAAGAGGGCTCCATGCAAGGCCCAGGGCCACATGCTCCCTCGTCGAAGATTCTAGAAACATCGGCTCTGACAGTAGTTTGGGGAGATCTGCCAGGAGAAACACTGTGCTGGTGTTGGGCAGCACTGGGTTCAAACCTCTGCTCAGTCACCCAGGACTGATACTCATTCTGCCAAGGAGGCTCCTGACTTTCAGACATAACCACACAGCCCTCTCCCAGGACCGCTGCTGGGATTTAGATTTGCTGTTCCAATGCTATTATCAGGGTCTGAACCAAAGATGACCCCAGAGGCTCATGGGACAAAGGCCTGGTTCTGGACGATAGGGTTTTGAGAGCGGACTTAGTCATAAGCTCTCATATTTATCCCTGGGTAACACTCATGAGTGGACACTGGAACTGAAGCCCTGTTGGAGGAGGGCGTAGTCACTGTGGAGTATCCTCCCAGCGTGGGTCTTTTTCCCAGAAACAACTTGTCTGCCTCTACTTCCTGGCCGCCAGGCAGTGCGCAGCTCAGCTTGGCCCCAATGTACCCCTCATCACAGGCCCAGAAATGAGACAGTAGAACTTGCCACCAGCGTCCAATTATAGCCACCCCCTGCTTAGTTGCTTTTTGTCCAAAATTTGATCACAATTGTTGAAAAAACAAAGCTACGATAATTTGCTCAGATATACAGCTAAAACAAAAGGCAAAAAAACTTTGTGTATTATTATTATTTTTTTTTAGCATTTCCTTTCCTCCCGAAGACCACTGTTGGAGTGTGAATGCGTGAATGAACTGGTCTTGTTGGCCACACAATCACTGACAAGATGGAAACTTCACCCTATAGAAAAAGTCATGAAAGCAGAAAGCACTGGGCATGTGGCATAAGTAGTAAAGTGCCAGCCTAGCGAGCTCAAAGACCTGAGTTCAAATCCCAGGCCAAAGAAGAAAGGAAGGAGTGAAAGGGAGAGATAGAAAATTTGGTTTTATCACCTCTTTTGCCTTTTCTGTCCATAAATCCGCATTTAGATGACAGAGGTGTCTAGACACCTTGAATCCAGAAAATCCCCCTTTCTGAGAAGAAATCCCCCTGGATTTGGGAGGAGTGCATGAGGCAGTGGTGAGGTACAGGAGTACTGGTTGCTGAGCTCCTGGGCAGGTCAGCGTTCCTGGTCACAACAGGGATACACCTGCTCTGTCCACCCCAGTGCTAGGGTTGGTGTCTGCAACCTCACTGACTCTTGACAGAGACTCTGGAGGGTGGGGACAAAGGCCGGACTTCCATGGCAGGGGAGAGGCTAGGGCAAGGGAGAGACCTCTCCAGAGGACACAGCCCAGTACCAGTGAGAAGTGTACATGGCCAGCAAAGGGCCCATCAAAAGGGAGCCGGGATTCCTGAGGCTATACGGCCTGGTCCTTAGTCCCCTTGGCCAGGGTTCCCCGAAGAAGCAGAGCCCCTCACCAGTGTGGGATAGGATGGTGACGTGCAGTGACCCCTAGGCCGGAGTGCCAACACAGGACAGTGACCTACAGTGACTCCTAGGCCTCATGGTGTCCGCAAGCCTTGGCAGGGGGCCAGTCTAGCTCTACTAACTGCACATGAGCAGTCACAGCAAACTTGGGCATGCAAAGTTGCACACCAGGGGCGTAAGTTCTACCTGTCAATCAAGCTTCCTATCAGTTCACACTCAGTGAGGGACGGTTCACCTGATCCAGACCTGAAAAATCTCAGCCAGGCCGGCGTTCCCTGCAGCCGACTCACTGTCTCTATAATAAACTCTTGAATGTGTTTTTCTCCATCATTTTCCTCACTGCACGTAGCAAAGCAGAGCAAGTATGCCAGCCCAGGTCTGTTCTCTCTTTATTTTTTTTTTTAATTTTTTAAATTTAATTTTATTTTATTTGTGAACATACTGTACAGAGGAGTTACAATTACGTGGGCAGGATAATGCGTACATTTCTTAGCAAGCATTGCAGCCTCCTCCTTTGTTTACCCTTCACATCCCTTCCTAGCCTCCCCCCTCCCCACAATCCCAATCCTTCTCCTTCCCCCCTTTCCCCCCCCTGCACCCACGTTGTAAAGCTAGTTTTGGACATGACAACTTGTACTTCTCATTGTTGCAACAGGTCCACCTGTATCTCTTTAGAAAACCAGGAATTCCTTCCTGGGAGCCTCAGGAAGGCCCCATCCTCACAACAGCTGCCTCTCATCTCCAGACAAACTAGGAGCACACCACAAACCTCACCCTCCTGCCACCAAGTCAGCAGCTGAGGTCTCACCAGATCTGAGCTGGGAGCTCCCTCGCAAGCAGGGAGAGTGGATCAGCGTATTCTTCCCCAGATGTCTCACTTGGAGCTGACTACAGTTCCCCCACACACACTGGAGTTGTGCGAATACAGCCTGCCTCTGCAGTTGTGGCACACAACAGCACCCAGTGGGCACCAGCTGTCTCCATGGCCTGTGCCAGCCTGGCTGGGGCAGAGAGAATGTGTTTGCCTCCTCCGCCTCCTCCCCCCACCACCCTGTACCTGGCTACATGTCATCTCTGTTTCTGATCAGAGATATTCCAAATTACAGCCTGTCATATATGCAGCACATTAAAAACAAGCTCCTCACTCTTCCGTATCTATACATTCTCATTCCAATTGTTCGAGAGAGAATGTGCTGGAGTTGCTTCTGCTTCTCTGCATTTGAACATCATCTCTTTTCTCCACATTCCCAAAGGCAGGGTCCTTGGTTAGCATGCTGGTTACCTTTCCCTCCCTGTCTGCACCTACATGATCTAATCTGCCTGGGGCAGGCCGGTTGTTTGGCAATCCAACTTGGCGATCTAACCATTCGAAATATGTATTTTAATGTTTTCGTTTCTTTCATGCATGTGTTTCTAACGCATTTATAAGATTATTTCTTTGTTGCTTTGTATGTCCCTCCCCCACAGTGTAACCCCCGCTTTCACTATATTTGATGTCAGTATAACATGTGGAGGAGATGGGGACAAACAAGTCGTTTAAGGATTCAGGTGGACCTGTTGCAACAATGAGAAGTACAAAATGTCATGTCAAAACCAACTTTACAATGTCGGTGTGGGGGGGGGTATAATTGAGTGGGGGGAGGGGGGAGGCTGGGAAGGGAGGTGAAGGGTAAACAAAGGAGGAGGTTGCAATGCTTGGTAAGAAATGTATGCATTATCCTGCCCATGTAATTGTAGCCCCTCTGTACAGTATGTTCTCAAATAAAATAATATTTTAAAAAAAGACAGATTAATTAAAGAAGAAAGGATTTTTCTCTCCTCCTTTCTCACCTTTCAAAGGCTTTTTGAATAAGAATCAACAGAAATCAAAATAAAGGAGTGAGAACACCCCCCACCCCTGTCAACCCACAAGTCCATCCTAGCCCCCCCACAAGAGTGTGCTATTGACATTCATCTGCTTAGCTCCCATCTGACACCAAATGTCAGCCCTCAGCCCTGGGGAATCAGAGGGACAGGAAGAACTTTGAATAGGATATTTATGAATTCCTCTGATACAAGCACAAAAGAGAAGCCGGACAGCTTTATTGATTTAAACATTAAAATTACATGTGCTTTTTTTTCATTTTCCCAGAGGTGATAATGTTTCTTATTTTTAATGTAGATTGAAATCTCAGAGACTTTCCACCAGCTCCTTGTGGTGATTACGAAAGATTAGTGATAACACATCTAATTAGTGTAGAGAGACATTAAAATCAATGGCAGCAGTGTGGAGAGTTAAATTGATGGACTCAGAGTGTCCAAGCCAAGATGGGCCTGCAGGCTGAGCTTTGCCAGGCCCCAGGCATGCTCCTGTCCCCAGGCTTTGTGGAGGCCTTCCAGGCTCCCAACAGTCCTTCTACTGCTTCCAATATCTGCGTTGCTGGAAATGCAAGGAAGAACAGAGCCCCGTTCATTGCCAGAAGAACACAAGCCAGGCCAGCAAGTGTCCCATGCTCAGAACCACGTGCTAGAGAGACCCAGATGGTCACCAATGTCCTCCAGGGGCTGACCCCCCCCACCTTGACCCAGGGGTCAGGAGAGCTAGGGGGATAGAAGAGGCCCAGGGCCTTCTCTGACAGTAAGGATAGATGCGGACCTGAAAAGCTTGTTCCAAGACAGCTGTGCTCTAACTCTGCCACTTGTAGGAATGGCTGAACCACAAGGGCTATGACACCACTCATGGGGACAGAGCTCTGGCTGGTCCTCAGATGCTCCCCATGGTATCCCTGGGACTTTGGGCCTGCCCAGCCTGAGAGGAGGTGGACGTAAGGCCAACAGCGCCACCGTGTGTCTGTAAAGAGCAACATCAGACTCTGACCAGATCAAAATGGTTTTTCAGTGTAAGAGAGATAGGAACTTCAAGAGAGGGATCCTAACTTCCTGAAGGAAAATGTGTTTTAATCAATTGCTTAGGGGAAATGAGAAATAAACTCAAGAATCTGGGGGGTGGTATGTCACACCTGTAATCCTAGCCACTCAGAAGGCTCACATCTGAGGATCGAGGTTCAAAGCCAGCCAGGGCAAGAAAGTCCTTGAGACTCTTATCTCTAGTGAATCTCCAGAAAACTGGAAGTGGTGTTATGGCACAAGTGGTAGAGTACTCAACTTGAGCTGAAGAGCTAAAGGACAGTCAAGGCCCAAAACTGACAAGAGAGAAAGAGAGAAGAAGGAAGGAAGGAAGGAAGGAAGGAAGGAAGGAAGGAAGGAAGGAAGGAAGGAAGGAAGGAAGGAAGGAAGGAAAGAAGGAAGGAAGAGAGGAAGGGAGGGAGGAAGGGAGGGAGGGAGGGAGGGAGGGAAGGAGGGAGGAAGGAAGGAATTCAACAGAGCTATACTAATAAAACAAATAACTCATAACTGCCATGTGTGCCATTTACCCCTGCTGGTCTCACACTGAATATCCTCCTGTCTCTACCTTCTGAGTAGCTGAGACTACAGCTATATGTCACCACACCTAGCCCAGAACCTGCGTGTTTGTGAGAGCTTTAAGAAGATAACAAGGAAGAAGTGCGATTTGTACTGTGAGCTCTTCACTACATCGTCCTGTATAATCTGTGCCTAAAGAACAGAGCAATGCAGTGGAGATGGCTGCTGGGTGCTTGTACCTCACACCTGGCATCCCAGCCACTCAGGAGACTAAGATCTGAGGACCTTGGTTCAAAGCCAGCCCAGGCACTTATCTCCAATTAGCTGTGGCTCAAGAGGTAGAGCACTTGCCTCGGGCAGAGACAGCACCTAGGCTCTGAGTTCACTTTTCTTATTTCCAACCAAAAAGTTTAAAATGTCTGAGGAAAGCTGAGTGAGAAAGACAGCGTTTGCCTCTGCAGCCAATCCGACTGAAGTGCATCCTGTGTCTCTGCTGACAGGGAGAGAATGATGGCAAACCCAGTCAGTCCTCTCCCTACTATCTTCTGTTCCCTTCTTTAAGTGGGGGCTATTCCTAACCTCCGGCACTTCTCCTGAACAAGGATGTGTACTCTTCAGGCTCTGAAGCTTGCCTGCCTGCCTGAATGTGTCCCTGGGAAATGAGCCACAAAAGACTCTGGAGGAGCAAATGTTCCTGCCTGTGGCAGGTGGGAACACAGGGACAGGGAGCGCTCTTCTCTGTTGTGTTTTAAAACACAAGAAGTTTGCCATCATTACAGGACCAGATGCTAATGTGCTTCATGGCCGAGGTTGGCCTGAGCAACCAAGATCTTGGCCGGTTTCAGGATGAGGCTACAACCAGCATCAGGAGAAAACAGGGCATGGTGTCAGTTTTCAAACAGGCCAGAGGATAAATGTCTTGTGTGGTGTTTTTTTATGAAATTGAATATTTTTTTAAAAGCATACGCAGGGCTGACCATGGTGACTGACTCACCTGTTATTCCAGCTACTTGGGAAGTGGGAACAAGAGGATCAAATTTCAAGACAAACCAGGACAGAAGAGTCTGAGTCCCCCATCTTGACCAGTGGCTGAGTGTGGTGGTGCACATATGTGTAATCCCAGCCAAAAAGGAAGCACAATGGCTAGGCATGGTGGTAAACACTAGGCATCCCTAGCAACACAGGCAATACGTGCAGGAGGACAACCCAGGCCAGGCCAAGCCAGGCATAGAGTGAGACCCTACCCGGAAAATAACCAGTACACAAAGGAGCTGGAGGCCCCTGGCTTAAGTGGAAGAACACCACGTCTAGCAAGTGTGAGGTACTGAGTTCAAACCACAGTGCTGGCACACACACACACACACACACACACACACACACACACACACACACACACACACACCTACACCTCAAGAATAAGTTCTGGTGTAATTTTTGGAATGGAAAGAAAAATAAAAAGGGGGAAAATTCCTAGCTTTGACTTCAATTTTTCTACAAATTGGTCAAAAAGAATTGCAATTACTGCATATATAGGAAGTGGTAGAAACAAATCTTTCCTTTTAATACAGACCCGACCCCCACTGCAGATGCACAATAAAATCTATGTGGAGGCAAAAAAAGCCATCCATTTACATGGCTGTAAATCTGAGTATTGTTTCCTAAAGGAGACAGGAAGGGAAGGCTCAAGGAAATAAAATTTATTTAGAGATTAATGTGGGTCCAGAGATTTGACATTGTTCATGCTCCACAACATTTGTTCCAGCTAACATCAGTGAACTCAAGTTTCCCCATACACTTTAGGCTGGCCTTTGCTTGAAGTGTTTGCCCTGCCTCTTTGGGAACACCAAATTTATAGTAAATGCGTCTTGTTTCCATTTTTATTTCCTTAGTTGGAAACATATTTTCCCACATCTTGGAAACTGCAAATTACCATTTGTGTCTTTTACCCACTACTTTGACAAAGGTAATCAGCCTTCATCTTATTGATTTGTAAATGCTCTTGATATATTATGATCACACTTGATTTCTATGATGGATGCTACAAACAGATGACAGCCCAGATCTTGCTAAGCTATTTTTTTTCTTTAGTCTATGCTGGTGATTTTCCAAACTAAAAGTTTTTAAACATATTAAGTTGTCAAACTTACCAATCAGGGGTTGAAGGTGTGGCTCCATCGGTAGAATGCCAGTCAATGAGGAAAGTGCCAGGTTCTAGTCTCAGTCTCAGACTTAAAAGAGAAAAAGAAAGTTACCCATCCATATTTAAATTTCATGTTGGACTAGAACATAAAAGTAAGCACATATATTGTTCCAAGGTTTCTATGCTTACCCACATATATATATATATATATATATATATATATATATATGAAGTATATGTACATATATATGAATATATACGAATTAAATATATTAAATATATACAATAGAATTACATTAAGAATAATATTATGTCTTTCTCAGGGAAACAAGTATACCTGTGGAATGAGTCAAGCTCAGAGGACAGATGTGGAAGTCAGATCTAAAATGTGACCATCCCTGAAGGCACACACTGCACTACAAACGCACTTCCACAACCACACTGCTTATGCAGGGAGGATTTCCACGGTGTGACTCCTCTGAACAATGAGCTGACAGTCTTCCAGATGAAAGCTGCAGAGCTGAAATATGTCCTGTCTGAGGGGCTGGTACGAGGGGAGGTGGCAGACAACGTGAGAGGGAGGGTGAGCACAGATCATTCTGGAACCCCACTTGCTCCTCAGCCCCAGTCAGCATGTAGAGCCTCTGAGGCCATCCATGCCTCAGTGGATCCTTGAGAGTAAAAGGTGGCTGTGGCTGTGGCTGTGGCCGTGGAAGTGGCTGTAAGTCCATCAGTCAGGTAGGGCGGCTGTACCCACAGGGTTCAGCTCCATCTCCTCCCCAAGCACCAGATAAGGCTGTGGAAAGCCAACCAAGCCTCCCAGTCATTTACCCCTACCTCAAAGCGATGGGAAATGAAGAGGCCTGAATTACATCCCCATTTTGTTTCCAGGGAGATGAGGAATTCTGCAGGCAGGGTGTTCTGTCTGTCCGAAGGAATTGGGGGTGTCCCATCCCAGCATCCCAGAAGCAACATTGCTCACTGCTGTAGAAGATCTGGGGGTCACAGCCTCCTAGACATAAAAGCAAAGAATCTTGGAGCTCCATTCACTTGGGCCTCCCAACCTAGAAGCCAGCCTTGTGGAAGCAGTGGCCAGGCCAGGCCAGGCCAGGCCAAGCATGGACACGGACGTGGAGGGTCCTTGCACCCCACCATGCCATCATCATTCTTGCATGGAGGGTGAAGGTTGTCAGGAAAGCAACGTGGAAGTGCACCTTGTCCCTGTCTCTGCGTCTCATGGCTACAGGACTGGAAAGCTGTATAAACTCAGTGTCAGGCCCTGGCTCAGATTACACTCCTGCAATCCCAACTGCTCAGGAGGCTGAGGTCAGAGGATTGCAGTTCAAAATCTGCCTCACCAGCAAAGTCTGAAAAACCTCATCTACAGGATAACCAGCAAAAAGTGGGGCCAGAGACACGGCTCATGTAGTAGTGTGCCAGCCAAGCAAGAGCAAAATCCTGAGTTCCAAGTCCAGCAGCCCCAAAGAAGAAAAAAGAAAAGACAAAACACCAGGACCATTCAGAGAGTGGTGAATTACTTTCCCAGAAAGTGAGAGGCCATGAATTCAAACCCAAGTGCTGTCAGGAAAGAAGGAGGGCTGGGTCACATTGGACAGCAGGGATTTCCACTCTCCTGATTGCCTCAAGGTGAACACAGGCGTGGGGGGACGAGGCCACACTTGTCCTGATAATCTCACATCTCATTTTCTGCCCCATTTGCAATGTAGGTTTGCAGGTGTGTGAGTGAGCGGGATGCCTGTACTCAGATTTCTGGTCCTATTATGTAGAATGCATGATTCCAAGCCAGGAACAAGGCTTAGAGAAGATGAATGCAGACTTGGGGTTCTCTGAGTCATAAACCTGCTTGGGGGAGTCATGTCCTATGCTTCTGTGCTCATTTCCACCTCTCCTCATTTCTCTCCCAATTTCGTTATGATTTCCTTTCGGGCCGTGTCCCCTACTGGGCCTTAAACGTCATGCCCGGCTCTCATATTTGTTACTGTGAGTCAACAGCGGAGGGGAGGTGTTGAGTACTGGCCTTGAACTCATTGGATACGGTCCCCAGAAAAATATCACTGACTGAGAACCAAGCTTCAAAAGTATGTGGGGTGTCTCTCTGTCCCCAGGTTGACACTGGCCATTTCCCAGGTCTCTCAGCATCATGGCATCAGGGAACCCAATGGAGAATGTCAGCAAGGCTGTGATAGGTGGGTGGAGGACCCCAGCCGACAGAGCCATCACCTCAGGGCAACTCACTGACTGATCCACAATCCCGGCTGCTGGGCTGGCTTCTGTCTCTCTGAGCACATGAATACCAGCTGAGCTTTCTTCCTGCAGCATCTCCGTGCTGAGGCTGGAGGGGGGGGGGCGGACTTCATGCTTGCCAATTCACTTGTTAAATTCACACCAAACACCTCACAATTCAAATTTCCCGCAGATCTCTCCTGGTTGCCCCCTGGCCTTGAAAGAAGGAGCTCGGTGTTGGCCAGACACAGTTGGATGAGGCTTCCCTGCATGATAGAGAACAGTATTTTGCTTCTTGTTTTGAGCAGGCTGATCTACCCCAAAATGAAACACGAGGGGACCCCTGGGAAGCAAACCCTATTAGTGGTGACAACTTCACTTGTTCCATCTGACCTTGCCTAATACACCCCAAAACACACAGTAGGTCTACTGACCCACCCTTGACTAGCATAGCAAGGAGCACACAGTAGGTCTATTGGCCCACATGAACTGAACTTCCCAAGAGCACACAGTGAATATAAAACATTCAAAGACACACAAGGGCATAGTATGCCCAAGCCCACACTAGGTCTATTGGCTTATCCCTGAATAATATACCCAAGAGCACACAGTGCGCCTACTTCAACAAAAAACACACAGTAGATGTTCTAACCTGCCCTTCACACCCAAAAGCACACACTGGGCCTAGTGACCAAGCCTTTCTTAGCACAACCAGGAGCACACAATGGGTCTCAAATGCATAAGAAAGAGTACACAGTGTGTCCAGAATGGAGGCCAGCCTTCAAGACTGAAGACCCTACACCATTCCTGGGCCATGTGTGGATGGGTGTTCGGGGTTTTGAAAACTCAATGTAAGTGCTACTCCAGGGGTGAAAAGGGCCAGGAAAGCTCACTTCCTCCAATGCTCAGTGGAGCCACTTCCCTGCTCTGTGTCCAAGGGGAACTCTTCCTCCCGGGGGTCCGCCAAGGAGCAAGCACCCCCACCCCACAACCTAACACATACGTTCCCAACCCATACCACCCCAGCCTCCCTAACCATCTCCCCATTTTCCAGCCAACTCCATCCTTGCTACGATAGCCCCACCACACTCCTAAACCATTGCAGGATCCCCAAAACAGAGTGGCCAAAGGTTTCCCTAACACCTAGCCATGAATATCCACCCATGAGCCCATTAGAGATTATGAGAAGCCCAGCCATATCCAACTCCACACTGCCCGCTGCACTTGGCAGCATACTCCTCCTTTGTCTGTCTGGTTTCACCAGCTGACCCCGGCCACCCCTGTTTGCTGGGACACATGGGTGGAGAGGAGGCCCCCCTGGATTTACAAAGCCAAGATCTGAGGCTCCTGGAGGGCCCTGCCCCTCCCCTCCAGGAGCCCAGCTTGGCAGTCCCCGCTGCTAGATGGAGGGTCCCATTGCCTTGACAACCAGCACCGAGCTGCTATTTCTGGATTTTTTCTCTCCATCCTTGGAGCCCCATGAAGCAGGAAATGCCATAAGGCATTTGTGTGAGTGTGTGAAATTTTCAGCAAAACGGCATTAATAATGTCATGGGGTACCTCACCATCTAGGGCTCTCCCAAGATGGGCAGGCAGAGACAGGATGCCAATGGCGACATTTCACCCAGCCTGTCACCTCAAAAGCCACTACTAATGGCGACAGCTAGGCAGTGTAGTGGGAGTTTGTTCCTGGGGGAACTCCCGGCCCCCATCATGCCATGTTCTGTCATAATCAACAGCTGCTATGTGCCTGGTGAGCATTGTACAGCAGCACCATCTAAGCCTGGGGGGCAGGGGGTTCTTCAGGACCCTCATTATAAGAACATAATTTCCACACAGTCCCTGGGAAGAGAGGCAACTGTGCCTTCCTCCACACACTCAGCCATCACCTGCCAGTCTGGAAGGAGCCCCAGGGCCCCACCAGGAACAGCGAGATGCCCAAAGCTTTGTCCTGATGACACCCAATGGCCCATAGCACTAAAATGGCAAGCCCATACAGGCGGCAGGGGAGTGGGGGCTGGGAGAGGTTGGGGACTCAGGGATCTGCGGGCCAGCTGAGTAGCAATGGTGACAGATAAGCCATGTTGGTGTTAGAATCGATTTTCATAACGGCTTTTGCATGATCCTGTAATACTTCTACAATCACTCTGGAGTCCAGCATGCTGTTCTCACCATGTGACGTGTGTTTTCCAGCTCGCTGTGGCTCTGCAACAGACTATCCCAAGATGGAGGGTTGCTATGGCTTGAACAGGTGGGGAGGATAGGGGGGAGAATGTTGCCTTTTAGAGGCGGAGCCTCCTGGATGGTAATTAGCTTATGAGGACCCTCCCTCATGGAGGCATTAAGGCTGGCCTTGGAGTAGTGTGGGTCCCAGAAATGGATTTGTTCGCAGCCACCACTGCCCACTTACTTTGCTCTCAAGTAGTGGATATGGACAAGGCCAGGTCAAAAGGGTGGTCCATTGTGGACACATGGAATGCCTGATGGGCAGCATCTCCTGCACTCCAAGTTGGCACATGCGCTCAACATCACAGAGTTGCTAGCTGTCCTCTGGTGGCTCCAGGTACAGTGAGGGCCCCAGCTCCTTCCCAACGGGTCCCATAGGCCACCTGGGCATCCTCATAACATGCATCCAAGGACATTTGGATGATTTTGATAGCAAGATATAAAAGCTGCCATTGTCTTCAGATTTGGGCCCAGAGGTAGGTCTGGCACTCCATGCACATCGTCTATTCTTCATAAGTTTCCAAGGCTCAGACACATGGGAGCTACCAGAGACCCCCCTCTTTCCATGGGATTCATCTTTAGTCAGTGTGATCACCTTTAATCTAGGAATCCCCTGGGAGAGCTATCACCCACGAGGAACCTTCTTTGGGCCTCTTGCCAGGGTGACACCCATCAACTCATTGTGCCCTGCTCCTCTCACCATGCCAACTGAAGAGCTGAGCTGAGAGTAGTTTTTTAAAAATCCCCAGGGTGACACTGCTAGGAATGGGTGGAGTCGGGATTTGTCTTCCCTGCAAGTGTCCGGGCGACTCCCCTCCTCTCCTTTCCCCATACAAGTCTGTCGTGGAGATTGCTATGGCTGGTTGTCTGTGCTGACATTCGCTGCCCCCATTTCCCTGCTGACCTCCTGCCCTCCTGTACTCCTTCCCCCGCCCCATCTGTGCCTCTTGAATCTGCCCCAAAGCCTCCCATTTGCCCTTGATTCTCAGGCCAAACTTCCTCCCAAGCTCTCCCAGCATCCTCCCAGCAGGGCCCCTACAAAAACACCCATGGTCCGCCCAGCCATGTGGAGGCCTGGCATACCACCTGCCATGTGGTGGCTCACCATCAATGTCAGCCTAGCACCAACACATCTGCCCCAAGCCCTCACCAAAAGCCAACTTGCTGGCCTTGAATTCAAACTTCTAACCTCCACCTCATGAAGATCTTTTCTATTGCCCAAGCCAAACAGCCTAGCTGCGCACTTTTCTGTCATGACAGACTGCCCAGGTCCCAGGGTCCCAAGAGATGCCCTCCCCTAGGGAGAGTCAGACATCTTTGCCCTGCAACCACCACCATACAAAGCTAGCATGAGTTGAACCAAAGGATTTCAAAAATCAATGCCTTTCCTTGATTCTCACTGCATCCCTCTTACAGGAATGTAAAAGCTATAAATGACTTATGAATGCATTTATGAGAGGTACAAGATGCAGATAAGGAAAGCTATCATATTTACTAAAATCCATAAAGCAAATTCAGGATGTAATATGACGTCCCCAAAGTGTAACAGATAATTTGACACAGTTCTGCTCTCTGTTGATCTGTTTCAACTCTGAAATTGCATGCATATTTTAAACAGTCATTTACTGGGTGCCAGTGGCCCATGCCCATAATCCTAGCTGAGATCATGGCAGCCCAGGTGGAAAAGTCTTTGAGAAGCTATCTCCAAAACAGCCAAAACCCAGGCTGGAAACATAGCTCCATTAGTAGAGCACCAGCCTTACAAGCAAGCTGAGCAAGTGCAAGTTCTTGTGTTCAAGCCACTTAATAAGGAGAGAAATCAGAATGTGATGCCCTTTTTGTATAAATACTAAATTATGAAAAGATTAGTCACTTAGTTGTAAAATAAATAATGGATTCTTTATAAACTGTTGGGAGACAGTGCATTATCAATCAGAAAATTTTGAAAGAGGAACCTCATCCACTTGTAGGATAAAATCAACATTACATATAGGTGAAGACATACATGTAAAGTGAAAAACCACAGGCCTAGTGTAGCAGCACATGCCTACAATCCCAGCTATATGGATGGCAGAGATAAGAGTATCACAGTCCAAGTCTGGTCTCAGACACAAGCATAAGACCCTAGCTGGAAATCAACTAAAGCACAAAATGCTGGGGACCTGCCTGGCAAGCACAAAACCCCAAGTTCCAACCACAGAAAGCCTTTCCAATAAAAACGTAAAAACCAAAAACTCCAAGAAGGTCACA